>NW_025727395.1:0-32487 GCF_021461385.2 Schistocerca piceifrons
GCAGGTTGACAAGAGATGTGAGAGAGCGGCGACATATTCTAGAAGAAAACCGCTAGTGCTGTGCACATAGCATTCTTCACACCGAATGTATCTACGTACAGGGGATGACTGCGTGAATAATTCGTTTTTTGCTAAGAAACAGCTTGATTATTGAATTTCTCTCATTATGCTTTAGAATACAGATAAAATTACACATTCTGGTGACTTTGGATTGCGTTAATGATTGCATTTTCTTTCGTCAGCAGGTTGACAAGAGATGTGTGAGAGCGGCGACATATTGTAGAAGAAAACCGCTAGTGCTGTGCACATAGCATTCTTCACACCGAATGTATCTACGTACAGGGGATGACTGCGTGAATAATTAGTTTTTTGCTAAGAAACAGCTTGATTATTGAATTTCTCTCATTATGCTTTAGAATACAGATAAAATTACACATTCTGGTGACTTTGGATTGCGTTAATGATTGCATTTTCTTTCGTTAGCAGGTTGACAAGAGATGTGTGAGAGCGGCGACATATTCTAGAAGAAAACCGCTAGTGCTGTGCACATAGCATTCTTCACACCGAATGTATCTACGTACAGGGGATGACTGCGTGAATAATTAGTTTTTTGCTAAGAAACAGCTTGATTATTGAATTTCTCTCATTATGCTTTAGAATACAGATAAAATTACACATTCTGGTGACTTTGGATTGCGTTAATGATTGCATTTTCTTTCGTTAGCAGGTTGACAAGAGATGTGTGAGAGCGGCGACATATTGTAGAAGAAAACCGCTAGTGCTGTGCACATAGCATTCTTCACACCGAATGTATCTACGTACAGGGGATGACTGCGTGAATAATTCGTTTTTTGCTAAGAAACAGCTTGATTATTGAATTTCTCTCATTATGCTTTAGAATACAGATAAAATTACACATTCTGGTGACTTTGGATTGCGTTAATGATTGCATTTTCTTTCGTTAGCAGGTTGACAAGAGATGTGTGAGAGCGGCGACATATTCTAGAAGAAAACCGCTAGTGCTGTGCACATAGCATTCTTCACACCGAATGTATCTACGTACAGGGGATGACTGCGTGAATAATTAGTTTTTTGCTAAGAAACAGCTTGATTATTGAATTTCTCTCATTATGCTTTAGAATACAGATAAAATTACACATTCTGGTGACTTTGGATTGCGTTAATGATTGCATTTTCTTTCGTTAGCAGGTTGACAAGAGATGTGTGAGAGCGGCGACATATTGTAGAAGAAAACCGCTAGTGCTGTGCACATAGCATTCTTCACACCGAATGTATCTACGTACAGGGGATGACTGCGTGAATAATTAGTTTTTTGCTAAGAAACAGCTTGATTATTGAATTTCTCTCATTATGCTTTAGAATACAGATAAAATTACACATTCTGGTGACTTTGGATTGCGTTAATGATTGCATTTTCTTTCGTTAGCAGGTTGACAAGAGATGTGTGAGAGCGGCGACATATTCTAGAAGAAAATCGCTATAGCTGTGCACATAGCATTCTTCACACCGAATGTATCTACGTACAGGGGATGACTGCGTGAATAATTAGTTTTTTGCTAAGAAACAGCTTGATTATTGAATTTCTCTCATTATGCTTTAGAATACAGATAAAATTACACATTCTGGTGACTTTGGATTGCGTTAATGACTGCATTTTCTTTCGTTAGCAGGTTGACAAGAGATGTGTGAGGGCGGCGACATATTCTAGAAGAAAATCGCAAGTGCTGTGCACATAGCATTCTTCACACCGAATGTATCTATGTACAGGGGATGACTGCGTGAATAATTAGTTTTTTGGTAAGAAACAGCTCGACTTTTGAATTTCTCTCATTATGCTTTAGAATACAGATAAAATTACACATTCTGGTGACTTTGGATTGCGTTAATGATTGCATTTTCTTTCGTTAGCAGGTTGACAAGAGCTGTGTGAGAGCGGCGACATATTCTAGAAGAAAATCGCTAGTGCTGTGCACATAGCATTCTTCACACCGAATGTATCTACGTACCGGGGATGACTGCGTGAATAATTAGTTTTTTGCTAAGAAACAGCTTGATTTTTGAATTTCTCTCATTATGCTTTAGAATACAGATAAAATTACACATTCTGGTGACTTTGGATTGCGTTAATGATTGCATTTTCTTTCGTTAGCAGGTTGACAAGAGATGTGTGAGAGCGGCGACATATTCTAGAAGAAAATCGCTAGTGCTGTGCACATAGCATTCTTCACACCGAATGTATCTACGTACAGGGGATGACTGCGTGAATAATTAGTTTTTTGCTAAGAAACAGCTTGATTTTTGAATTTCTTTCATTATGCTTTAGAATACAGATAAAATTACACATTCTGGTGACTTTGGATTGCGTTAATGATTGCATTTTCTTTCGTTAGCAGGTTGACAAGAGATGTGTGAGAGCGGCGACATATTCTAGAAGAAAATCGCTAGTGCTGTGCACATAGCATTCTTCACACCGAATGTATCTACGTACAGGGGATGACTGCGTGAATAATTAGTTTTTTGGTAAGAAACAGCTTGATTTTTGAATTTCTCTCATTATGCTTTAGAATACAGATAAAATTACACATTCTGGTGACTTTGGATTGCGTTAATGATTGCATTTTCTTTCGTTAGCAGGTTGACAAGAGATGTGTGAGAGCGGCGACATATTCTAGAAGAAAATCGCTAGTGCTGTGCACATAGCATTCTTCACACCGAATGTATCTACGTACAGGGGATGACTGCGTGAATAATTAGTTTTTTGGTAAGAAACAGCTTGATTTTTGAATTTCTCTCATTATGCTTTAGAATACAGATAAAATTACACATTCTGGTGACTTTGGATTGCGTTAATGATTGCATTTTCTTTCGTTAGCAGGTTGACAAGAGATGTGTGAGAGCGGCGTCATATTCCAGAAGAAAATCGCTAGTGCTGTGCACATAGCATTCCTCACACCGAATGTATCTACGTACAGGGGATGACTGCGTGAATAATTAGTTTTTTGGTAAGAAACAGCTTGATTTTTGAATTTCTCGCATTATGCTTTAGAATACAGATAAAATTACACATTCTGGTGACTTTGGATTGCGTTAATGATTGCATTTTCTTTCGTTAGCAGGTTGACAAGAGATGTGTGAGAGCGGCGACATATTCTAGAAGAAAATCGCTAGTGCTGTGCACATAGCATTCTTCACACCGAATGTATCTACGCACAGGGGATGACTGCGTGAATAATTAGTTTTTTGGTAAGAAACAGCTTGATTTTTGAATTTCTCTCATTATGCTTTAGAATACAGATAAAATTACACATTCTGGTGACTTTGGATTGCGTTAATGATTGCATTTTCTTTCGTTAGCAGGTTGACAAGAGATGTGTGAGAGCGGCGACATATTCTAGAAGAAAATCGCTAGTGCTGTGCACATAGCACTCTTCACACCGAATGTATCTACGTACAGGGGATGACTGCGTGAATAATTAGTTTTTTGCTAAGAAACAGCTTGATTTTTGAATTTCTCTCATTATGCTTTAGAATACAGATAAAATTACACATTCTGGTGACTTTGGGTTGCGTTAATGATTGCATTTTCTTTCGTTAGCAGGTTGACAAGAGATGTGTGAGAGCGGCGACATATTCTAGAAGAAAATCGCTAGTGCTGTGCACATAGCATTCTTCACACCGAATGTATCTACGTACAGGGGATGACTGCGTGAATAATTAGTTTTTTGGTAAGAAACAGCTTGATTTTTGAATTTCTCTCATTATGCTTTAGAATACAGATAAAATTACACATTCTGGTGACTTTGGATTGCGTTAATGATTGCATTTTCTTTCGTTAGCAGGTTGACAAGAGATGTGTGAGAGCGGCGACATATTCTAGAAGAAAATCGCTAGTGCTGTGCACATAGCACTCTTCACACCGAATGTATCTACGTACAGGGGATGACTGCGTGAATAATTAGTTTTTTGGTAAGAAACAGCTTGATTTTTGAATTTCTCTCATTATGCTTTAGAATACAGATAAAATTACACATTCTGGTGACTTTGGATTGCGTTAATGATTGCATTTTCTTTCGTTAGCAGGTTGACAAGAGATGTGTGAGAGCGGCGACATATTCTAGAAGAAAATCGCTAGTGCTGTGCACATAGCACTCTTCACACCGAATGTATCTACGTACAGGGGATGACTGCGTGAATAATTAGTTTTTTGGTAAGAAACAGCTTGATTTTTGAATTTCTCTCATTATGCTTTAGAATACAGATAAAATTACACATTCTGGTGACTTTGGATTGCGTTAATGATTGCATTTTCTTTCGTTAGCAGGTTGACAAGAGCTGTGTGAGAGCGACGACATATTCTAGAAGAAAATCGCTAGTGCTGTGCACATAGCATTCATCACACCGAATGTATCTACGTACAGGGGATGACTGCGTGAATAATTAGTTTTTTGGTAAGAAACAGCTTGATTTTTGAATTTCCCTCATTATGCTTTAGAATACAGATAAAATTACACATTCTGGTGACTTTGGATTGCGTTAATGATTGCATTTTCTTTCGTTAGCAGGTTGACAAGAGCTGTGTGAGAGCGGCGACATATTCTAGAAGAAAATCGCTAGTGCTGTGCACATAGCACTCTTCACACCGAATGTATCTACGTACAGGGGATGACTGCGTGAATAATTAGTTTTTTGGTAAGAAACAGCTTGATTTTTGAATTTCTCTCATTATGCTTTAGAATACAGATAAAATTACACATTCTGGTGACTTTGGATTGCGTTAATGATTGCATTTTCTTTCGTTAGCAGGTTGACAAGAGATGTGTGAGAGCGGCGACATATTCTAGAAGAAAATCGCTAGTGCTGTGCACATAGCACTCTTCACACCGAATGTATCTACGTACAGGGGATGACTGCGTGAATAATTAGTTTTTTGGTAAGAAACAGCTTGAGTTTTGAATTTCTCTCATTATGCTTTAGAATACAGATAAAATTACACATTCTGGTGACTTTGGATTGCGTTAATGATTGCATTTTCTTTCGTTAGCAGGTTGACAAGAGCTGTGTGAGAGCGGCGACATATTCTAGAAGAAAATCGCTAGTGCTGTGCACATAGCATTCTTCACACCGAATGTATCTACGTACAGGGGATGACTGCGTGAATAATTAGTTTTTTGGTAAGAAACAGCTTGATTTTTGAATTTCCCTCATTATGCTTTAGAATACAGATAAAATTACACATTCTGGTGACTTTGGATTGCGTTAATGATTGCATTTTCTTTCGTTAGCAGGTTGACAAGAGATGTGTGAGAGCGGCGACATATTCTAGAAGAAAATCGCTAGTGCTGTGCACATTGCATTCTTCACACCGAATGTATCTACGTACAGGGGATGACTGCGTGAATAATTAGTTTTTTGGTGAGAAACAGCTTGATTTTTGAATTTCTCTCATTATGCTTTAGAATACAGATAAAATTACACATTCTGGTGACTTTGGATTGCGTTAATGATTGCATTTTCTTTCGTTAGCAGGTTGACAAGAGATGTGTGAGAGCGGCGACATATTCTAGAAGAAAATCGCTAGTGCTGTGCACATAGCATTCTTCACAATGAATGTATCTACGTACAGGGGTAGACTGCGTGAATAATTAGTTTTTTGCTAAGAAACAGCTTGATTTTTGAATTTCTCTCATTATGCTTTAGAATACAGATAAAATTACACATTCTGGTGACTTTGGATTGCGTTAATGATTGCATTTTCTTTCGTTAGCAGGTTGACAAGAGATGTGTGAGAGCGGCGACATATTCTAGAAGAAAATCGCTAGTGCTGTGCACATAGCATTCTTCACACCGAATGTATCTACGTACAGGGGATGACTGCGTGAATAATTAGTTTTTTGCTAAGAAACAGCTTGATTTTTGAATTTCTCTCATTATGCTTTAGAATACAGATAAAATTACACATTCTGGTGACTTTGGATTGCGTTAATGATTGCATTTTCTTTCGTTAGCAGGTTGACAAGAGATGTGTGAGAGCGGCGACATATTCTAGAAGAAAATTGCTAGTGCTGTGCACATAGCATTCTTCACACCGAATGTATCTACGTACAGGGGATGACTGCGTGAATAATTAGTTTTTTGCTAAGAAACAGCTTGATTTTTGAATTTCTCTCATTATGCTTTAGAATACAGATAAAATTACACATTCTGGTGACTTTGGATTGCGTTAATGATTGCATTTTCTTTCGTTAGCAGGTTGACAAGAGATGTGTGAGAGCGGCGACATATTCTAGAAGAAAATCGCTAGTGCTGTGCACATAGCATTCTTCACACCGAATGTATCTACGTACAGGGGATGACTGCGTGAATAATTAGTTTTCTGCTAAGAAACAGCTTGATTTTTGAATTTCTCTCATTATGTTTTAGAATACAGATAAAATTACACATTCTGGTGACTTTGGATTGCGTTAATGATTGCATTTTCTTTCGTTAGCAGGTTGACAAGTGATGTGTGAGAGCGGCGACATATTCTAGAAGAAAATCGCTAGTGCTGTGCACATAGCATTCTTCACACCGAATGTATCTACGTACAGGGGATGACTGCGTGAATAATTAGCTTTTGCTAAGAAACAGCTTGGTTTTTGAATTTCTCTCATTATGCTTTAGAATACAGATAAAATTACACATTCTGGTGACTTTGGATTGCGTTAATGATTGCATTTTCTTTCGTTAGCAGGTTGACAAGAGATGTGTGAGAGCGGCGACATATTCTAGAAGAAAATCGCTAGTGCTGTGCACATAGCATTCTTCACACCGAATGTATCTACGTACAGGGGATGACTGCGTGAATAATTAGTTTTTTGGTAAGAAACAGCTTGGTTTTTGAATTTCTCTCATTATGCTTTAGAATACAGATAAAATTACACATTCTGGTGACTTTGGATTCCGTTAATGATTGCTTTTTCCTTCGTTAGCAGGTTGACAAGAGATGTGTGAGAGCGGCGACATATTCTAGAAGAAAATCGCTAGTGCTGTGCACATAGCATTCTTCACACCGAATGTATCTACGTACAGGGGATGACTGCGTGAATAATTAGTTCTTTGGTAAGAAACAGCTTGATTTTTGAATTTCTCTCATTATGCTTTAGAATACAGATAAAATTACACATTCTGGTGACTTTGGATTGCGTTAATGATTGCATTTTCTTTCGTTAGCAGGTTGACAAGAGATGTGTGAGAGCGGCGACATATTCTAGAAGAAAATCGCTAGTGCTGTGCACATAGCATTCTTCACACCGAATGTATCTACGTACAGGGGATGACTGCGTGAATAATTAGTTTTTTGGTAAGAAACAGCTTGATTTTTGAATTTCTCTCATTATGCTTTAGAATACAGATAAAATTACACATTCTGGTGACTTTGGATTGCGTTAATGATTGCATTTTCTTTCGTTAGCAGGTTGACAAGAGATGTGTGAGAGCGGCGACATATTCTAGAAGAAAATCGCTAGTGCTGTGCACATAGCATTCTTCATACCGAATGTATCTACGTACAGGGGATGACTGCGTGAATAATTAGTTTTTTGGTAAGAAACAGCTTGATTTTTGAATTTCTCTCATTATGCTTTAGAATACAGATAAAATTACACATTCTGGTGACTTTGGATTGCGTTAATGATTGCATTTTCTTTCGTTAGCAGGTTGACAAGAGATGTGTGAGAGCGGCGACATATTCTAGAAGAAAATAGCTAGTGCTGTGCACATAGCATTCTTCACACCGAATGTATCTACGTACAGGGGATGACTGCGTGAATAATTAGTTTTTTGGTAAGAAACAGCTTGATTTTTGAATTTCTCTCATTATACTTTAGAATACAGATAAAATTACACATTCTGGTGACTTTGGATTGCGTTAATGATTGCATTTTCTTTCGTTAGCAGGTTGACAAGAGATGTGTGAGAGCGGCGACATATTCTAGAAGAAAATAGCTAGTGCTGTGCACATAGCATTCTTCACACCGAATGTATCTACGTACAGGGGATGACTGCGTGAATAATTAGTTTTTTGCTAAGAAACAGCTTGATTTTTGAATTTCTCTCATTATGCTTTAGAATACAGATAAAATTACACATTCTGGTGACTTTGGATTGCGTTAATGATTGCATTTTCTTTCGTTAGCAGGTTGACAAGAGATGTGTGAGAGCGGCGACATATTCTAGAAGAAAATAGCTAGTGCTGTGCACATAGCATTCTTCACACCGAATGTGTCTACGTACAGGGGATGACTGCGTGAATAATTAGTTTTTTCTTAAGAAACAGCTTGATTTTTGAATTTCTCTCATTATGCTTTAGAATACAGATAAAATTACACATTCTGGTGACTTTGGATTGCGTTAATGATTGCATTTTCTTTCGTTAGCAGTTTGTCAAGAGATGTGTGAGAGCGGCGACATATTCTAGAAGAAAATAGCTAGTGCTGTGCACATAGCATTCTTCACACCGAATGTATCTACGTACAGGGGATGACTGCGAGTATAATTAGTTTTTTGGTAAGAAACAGGTTGATTTTTGAATTTCTTTCATTATGCTTAAGAATACAGATAAAATTACACATTCTGGTGGCTTTGGATTGCGTTAATGATTGCATTTTCTTTCGTTAGCAGGTTGACAAGAGATGTGTGAGAGCGGCGACATATTCTAGAAGAAAATAGCTAGTGCTGTGCACATAGCAGTCCTCACACCGAATGTATCTACGTACAGGGGATGACTGCGTGAATAATTAGTTTTTTGGTAAGAAACAGCTTGATTTTTGAATTTCTCTCATTATGCTTTAGAATACAGATAAAATTACACATTCTGGTGACTTTGGATTGCCTTAATGATTGCATTTTCTTTCGTTAGCAGGTTGACAAGAGATGTGTGAGAGCGGCGACATATTCTAGAAGAAAATCGCTAGTGCTGTGCACATAGCATTCTTCACACCGAATGTATCTACGTACAGGGGATGACTGCGTGAATAATTAGTTTTTTGGTAAGAAACAGCTTGATTTTTGAATTTCCCTCATTATGCTTTAGAATACAGATAAAATTACACATTCTGGTGACTTTGGATTGCGTTAATGATTGCATTTTCTTTCGTTAGCAGGTTGACAAGAGATGTGTGAGAGCGGCGACATATTCTAGAAGAAAATCGCTAGTGCTGTGCACATTGCATTCTTCACACCGAATGTATCTACGTACAGGGGATGACTGCGTGAATAATTAGTTTTTTGGTGAGAAACAGCTTGATTTTTGAATTTCTCTCATTATGCTTTAGAATACAGATAAAATTACACATTCTGGTGACTTTGGATTGCGTTAATGATTGCATTTTCTTTCGTTAGCAGGTTGACAAGAGATGTGTGAGAGCGGCGACATATTCTAGAAGAAAATCGCTAGTGCTGTGCACATAGCATTCTTCACAATGAATGTATCTACGTACAGGGGTAGACTGCGTGAATAATTAGTTTTTTGCTAAGAAACAGCTTGATTTTTGAATTTCTCTCATTATGCTTTAGAATACAGATAAAATTACACATTCTGGTGACTTTGGATTGCGTTAATGATTGCATTTTCTTTCGTTAGCAGGTTGACAAGAGATGTGTGAGAGCGGCGACATATTCTAGAAGAAAATCGCTAGTGCTGTGCACATAGCATTCTTCACACCGAATGTATCTACGTACAGGGGATGACTGCGTGAATAATTAGTTTTTTGCTAAGAAACAGCTTGATTTTTGAATTTCTCTCATTATGCTTTAGAATACAGATAAAATTACACATTCTGGTGACTTTGGATTGCGTTAATGATTGCATTTTCTTTCGTTAGCAGGTTGACAAGAGATGTGTGAGAGCGGCGACATATTCTAGAAGAAAATTGCTAGTGCTGTGCACATAGCATTCTTCACACCGAATGTATCTACGTACAGGGGATGACTGCGTGAATAATTAGTTTTTTGCTAAGAAACAGCTTGATTTTTGAATTTCTCTCATTATGCTTTAGAATACAGATAAAATTACACATTCTGGTGACTTTGGATTGCGTTAATGATTGCATTTTCTTTCGTTAGCAGGTTGACAAGAGATGTGTGAGAGCGGCGACATATTCTAGAAGAAAATCGCTAGTGCTGTGCACATAGCATTCTTCACACCGAATGTATCTACGTACAGGGGATGACTGCGTGAATAATTAGTTTTCTGCTAAGAAACAGCTTGATTTTTGAATTTCTCTCATTATGTTTTAGAATACAGATAAAATTACACATTCTGGTGACTTTGGATTGCGTTAATGATTGCATTTTCTTTCGTTAGCAGGTTGACAAGTGATGTGTGAGAGCGGCGACATATTCTAGAAGAAAATCGCTAGTGCTGTGCACATAGCATTCTTCACACCGAATGTATCTACGTACAGGGGATGACTGCGTGAATAATTAGCTTTTGCTAAGAAACAGCTTGGTTTTTGAATTTCTCTCATTATGCTTTAGAATACAGATAAAATTACACATTCTGGTGACTTTGGATTGCGTTAATGATTGCATTTTCTTTCGTTAGCAGGTTGACAAGAGATGTGTGAGAGCGGCGACATATTCTAGAAGAAAATCGCTAGTGCTGTGCACATAGCATTCTTCACACCGAATGTATCTACGTACAGGGGATGACTGCGTGAATAATTAGTTTTTTGGTAAGAAACAGCTTGGTTTTTGAATTTCTCTCATTATGCTTTAGAATACAGATAAAATTACACATTCTGGTGACTTTGGATTCCGTTAATGATTGCTTTTTCCTTCGTTAGCAGGTTGACAAGAGATGTGTGAGAGCGGCGACATATTCTAGAAGAAAATCGCTAGTGCTGTGCACATAGCATTCTTCACACCGAATGTATCTACGTACAGGGGATGACTGCGTGAATAATTAGTTCTTTGGTAAGAAACAGCTTGATTTTTGAATTTCTCTCATTATGCTTTAGAATACAGATAAAATTACACATTCTGGTGACTTTGGATTGCGTTAATGATTGCATTTTCTTTCGTTAGCAGGTTGACAAGAGATGTGTGAGAGCGGCGACATATTCTAGAAGAAAATCGCTAGTGCTGTGCACATAGCATTCTTCACACCGAATGTATCTACGTACAGGGGATGACTGCGTGAATAATTAGTTTTTTGGTAAGAAACAGCTTGATTTTTGAATTTCTCTCATTATGCTTTAGAATACAGATAAAATTACACATTCTGGTGACTTTGGATTGCGTTAATGATTGCATTTTCTTTCGTTAGCAGGTTGACAAGAGATGTGTGAGAGCGGCGACATATTCTAGAAGAAAATCGCTAGTGCTGTGCACATAGCATTCTTCATACCGAATGTATCTACGTACAGGGGATGACTGCGTGAATAATTAGTTTTTTGGTAAGAAACAGCTTGATTTTTGAATTTCTCTCATTATGCTTTAGAATACAGATAAAATTACACATTCTGGTGACTTTGGATTGCGTTAATGATTGCATTTTCTTTCGTTAGCAGGTTGACAAGAGATGTGTGAGAGCGGCGACATATTCTAGAAGAAAATAGCTAGTGCTGTGCACATAGCATTCTTCACACCGAATGTATCTACGTACAGGGGATGACTGCGTGAATAATTAGTTTTTTGGTAAGAAACAGCTTGATTTTTGAATTTCTCTCATTATACTTTAGAATACAGATAAAATTACACATTCTGGTGACTTTGGATTGCGTTAATGATTGCATTTTCTTTCGTTAGCAGGTTGACAAGAGATGTGTGAGAGCGGCGACATATTCTAGAAGAAAATAGCTAGTGCTGTGCACATAGCATTCTTCACACCGAATGTATCTACGTACAGGGGATGACTGCGTGAATAATTAGTTTTTTGCTAAGAAACAGCTTGATTTTTGAATTTCTCTCATTATGCTTTAGAATACAGATAAAATTACACATTCTGGTGACTTTGGATTGCGTTAATGATTGCATTTTCTTTCGTTAGCAGGTTGACAAGAGATGTGTGAGAGCGGCGACATATTCTAGAAGAAAATAGCTAGTGCTGTGCACATAGCATTCTTCACACCGAATGTGTCTACGTACAGGGGATGACTGCGTGAATAATTAGTTTTTTCTTAAGAAACAGCTTGATTTTTGAATTTCTCTCATTATGCTTTAGAATACAGATAAAATTACACATTCTGGTGACTTTGGATTGCGTTAATGATTGCATTTTCTTTCGTTAGCAGTTTGTCAAGAGATGTGTGAGAGCGGCGACATATTCTAGAAGAAAATAGCTAGTGCTGTGCACATAGCATTCTTCACACCGAATGTATCTACGTACAGGGGATGACTGCGAGTATAATTAGTTTTTTGGTAAGAAACAGGTTGATTTTTGAATTTCTTTCATTATGCTTAAGAATACAGATAAAATTACACATTCTGGTGGCTTTGGATTGCGTTAATGATTGCATTTTCTTTCGTTAGCAGGTTGACAAGAGATGTGTGAGAGCGGCGACATATTCTAGAAGAAAATAGCTAGTGCTGTGCACATAGCAGTCCTCACACCGAATGTATCTACGTACAGGGGATGACTGCGTGAATAATTAGTTTTTTGGTAAGAAACAGCTTGATTTTTGAATTTCTCTCATTATGCTTTAGAATACAGATAAAATTACACATTCTGGTGACTTTGGATTGCCTTAATGATTGCATTTTCTTTCGTTAGCAGGTTGACAAGAGATGTGTGAGAGCGGCGACATATTCAGGAAGAAAATCGCTAGTGCTGTGCACATAGCATTTTCACACCGAATGTATCTACGTACAGGGGATGACTGCGTGAATAATTAGTTTTTTGGTAAGAAACAGCTTGATTTTTGAATTTCTCTCATTATGCTTTAGAATACAGATAAAATTACACATTCTGGTGACTTTGGATTGCGTTAATGATTGCATTTTCTTTCGTTAGCAGGTTGACAAGAGATGTGTGAGAGCGGCGACATATTCTAGAAGAAAATAGCTAGTGCTGTGCACATAGCATTCTTCACACCGAATGTATCTACGTACAGGGGATGACTGCGTGAATAATTAGTTTTTTGCTAAGAAACAGCTTGATTTTTGAATTTCTCTCATTATGCTTTAGAATACAGATAAAATTACACATTCTGGTGACTTTGGATTGCGTTAATGATTGCATTTTCTTTCGTTAGCAGGTTGACAAGAGATGTGTGAGAGCGGCGACATATTCTAGAAGAAAATAGCTAGTGCTGTGCACATAGCATTCTTCACACCGAATGTATCTACGTACAGGGGATGACTGCGAGTATAATTAGTTTTTTGGTAAGAAACAGGTTGATTTTTGAATTTCTTTCATTATGCTTAAGAATACAGATAAAATTACACATTCTGGTGACTTTGGATTGC
The DNA here is from genome assembly GCF_021461385.2 of Schistocerca piceifrons. Taxonomy (NCBI): domain Eukaryota; kingdom Metazoa; phylum Arthropoda; class Insecta; order Orthoptera; family Acrididae; genus Schistocerca; species Schistocerca piceifrons. The sequence continues at coordinate 13,468 of NW_025727395.1, forward strand.
GTTAATGATTGCATTTTCTTTCGTTAGCAGGTTGACAAGAGATGTGTGAGAGCGGCGACATATTCTAGAAGAAAATAGGTAGTGCTGTGCACATAGCATTCTTCACACCGAATGTATTTTCGTACAGGGTATTACTGCGTGAAGAATTAGTTTTTGGAGAAGTAACAACTCGATATTCAATTTTTGTCATTATTCTTTAGAATAAAGATAAAATTACACATTCAGGTGACTTTGGATTGCGCTAATGATTCCACTTTCTTTCGTTAGCAGGTTGACAAGATATGTGTGGGAGCTTCGACATATTCTAGAAGAAACACGCTAGTGCTGTGCACATAGCATTCTTCACACCGAATGTATCTACGTACAGGGGATGACTGCGAGTATAATTAGTTTTTTGGTAAGAAACAGGTTGATTTTTGAATTTCTTTCATTATGCTTAAGAATACAGTTAAAATTACACATTCTGGTGACTTTGGCTTGCGTTAATGATTGCATTTTCTTTCGTTAGCAGGTTGACAAGAGATGTGTGAGAGCGGCGACATATTCTAGAAGGAAATCGCTAGTGCTGTGCACATAGCAGTCCTCACACCGAATGTATCTACGTACAGGGGATGACTGCGTGAATAATTAGTTTTTTGCTAAGAAACAGCTTGATTTTTGAATTTCCTTCATTATGCTTTAGAATACATATAAAATTACACATTCTGGTGACTTTGGATTGCGTTAATGATTGCATTTTCTTCGTTAGCAGGTTGACAAGAGATGTGTGAGAGCGGCGACATATTCTAGAAGAAAATCGCTAGTGCTGTGCACATAGCATTCTTCACACCGAATGTATCTACGTACAGGGGATGACTGCGTGAATAATTAGTTTTTTGCTAAGAAACAGCTTGATTTTTTAATTTCTCTCATTATGCTTTAGAATACAGATAAAATTACACATTCTGGTGACTTTGGATTGCGTTAATGATTGCTTTTACTTTCGTTAGCAGGTTGACAAGAGATGTGTGAGAGCGGCGACATATTCTAGAAGAAAATAGCTAGTGCTGTGCACATAGCATTCTTCACACCGAATGTATCTACGTACAGGGGATGACTGCATGAATAATTAGTTTTTTGGTAAGAAACAGCTTGATTTTTGAATTTCTCTCATTATGCTTTAGAATACAGATAAAATTACACATTCTGGTGACTTTGGATTGCGTTAATGATTGCATTTTCTTTCGTTAGCAGGTTGACAAGAGATGTGTGAGAGCGGCGACATATTCTAGAAGAAAATAGCTAGTGCTGTGCACATAGCATTCTTCACACCGAATGTATCTACGTACAGGGGATGACTGCGTGAATAATTAGTTTTTTGGTAAGAAACAGCTTGATTTTTGAATTTCTCTCATTATTCTTTAGAATACAGATAAAATTACACATTCTGGTGACTTTGGATTGCGTTAATGATTGCATTTTCTTTCGTTAGCAGGTTGACAAGAGATGTGTGAGAGCGGCGACATATTCTAGAAGAAAATCGCTAGTGCTGTGCACATAGCATTCTTCACACCGAATGTATCTACGTACAGGGGATGACTGCGTGAATAATTAGTTTTTTGGTAAGAAACAGCTTGATTTTTGAATTTCTCTCATTATGCTTTAGAATACAGAAAAAATTACACATTCTGGTGACTTTGGATTGCGTTAATGATTGCATTTTCTTTCGTTAGCAGGTTGACAAGTGATGTGTGAGAGCGGCGACATATTCTAGAAGAAAATAGCTAGTGCTGTGCACATAGCATTCTTCACACCGAATGTATCAACGTACAGGGGATGACTGCGTGAATAATTAGTTTTTTGGTAAGAAACAGCTTGATTTTTGGATTTCTTTCATTATGCTTTAGGATACATATAAAATTACACATTCTGGTGACTTTGGATTGCGTTAATGATTGCATTTTCTTTCGTTAGCAGGTTGACAAGAGATGTGTGAGAGCGGCGACATATTCTAGAAGAAAATCGCTAGTGCTGTGCACATAGCATTCTTCACACCGAATGTATCTACGTACAGGGGATGACTGCGTGAATAATTAGTTTTTTGGTAAGAAACAGCTTGATTTTTGAATTTCTTTCATTATGTCTTAGGATACATATAAAATTACACATTCTGGTGACTTTGTATTGCGTTAATGATTGCATTTTCTTTCGTTAGCAGGTTGACAAGAGATGTGTGAGAGCGGCGACATATTCTAGAAGAAAATCGCTAGTGCTGTGCACATAGCATTCTTCACACCGAACGTATCTACGTACAGGGGATGACTGCGTGAATAATTAGTTTTTTGGTAAGAAACAGCTTGATTTTTGAATTTCTCTCATTATGCTTTTGAATACAGATAAAATTACACATTCTGGTGACTTTGGATTGCGTTAGTGATTGCATTTTCTTTCGTTAGCAGGTTGACAAGAGATGTGTGAGAGCGGCGACATATTCTAGAAGAAAATAGGTAGTGTTGTGTACATAGCATTCTTCACACCGAATGTATTTTCGTACAGGGTATTACTGCGTGAAGAATTAGTTTTTGGGGAAGTAACAACTCGATATTCAATTTTTGTCATTATTCTTTAGAATAAAGATAAAATTACACATTCAGGTGACTTTGGATTGCGCTAATGATTCCACTTTCTTCCGTTAGCAGGTTGACAAGATATGTGTGGGAGCTTCGACATATTCTAGAAGAAACACGCTAGTGCTGTGCACATAGCATTCTTCACACCGAATGTATCTACGTACAGGGGATGACTGCGAGTATAATTAGTTTTTTGGTAAGAAACAGGTTGATTTTTGAATTTCTTTCAATATGCTTAAGAATACAGATAAAATTACACATTCTGGTGACTTTGGCTTGCGTTAATGATTGCATTTTCTTTCGTTAGCAGGTTGACAAGAGATGTGTGAGAGCGGCGACATATTCTAGAAGGAAATCGCTAGTGCTGTGCACATAGCAGTCCTCACACCGAATGTATCCACGTACAGGGGATGACTGCGTGAATAATTAGTTTTTTGCTAAGAAACAGCTTGATTTTTGAATTTCTTTCATTATGCTTTAGAATACAGTAAAATTACACATTCTGGTGACTTTGGATTGCGTTAATGATTGCATTTTCTTTCGTTAGCAGGTTGACAAGAGATGTGTGAGAGCGGCGACATATTCTAGTAGAAAATAGCTAGTGCTGTGCACATAGCATTCTTCACACCGAATGTATCAACATACAGGGGATGACTGCGTGAATAATTAGTTTTTTGGTAAGAAACAGCTTGATTTTTGAATTTCTCTCATTATTCTTTAGAATACAGATAAAATTACACATTCTGGTGACTTTGGATTGCGTTAATGATTGCATTTTCTTTCGTTAGCAGGTTGACAAGAGATGTGTGAGAGCGGCGACATATTCTAGAAGAAAATAGCTAGTGCTGTGCACGTAGCATTCTTCACACCGAATGTATCTACGTACAGGGGATGGCTGCGTGAATAATTAGTTTTTTGGTAAGAAACAGCTTGATTTTTGAATTTCTCTCATTATGCTTTAGAATACAGATAAAATTACACATTCTGGTGACTTTGGATTGCGTTAATGGTTGCATTTTCTTTCGTTAGCAGGTTGACAAGAGATGTGTGAGAGCGGCGACATATTCTAGAAGACAATCGCTAGTGCTGTGCACATAGCATTCTTCACACCTAATGTATCTACGTACAGGGGATGACTGCGTGAATAATTAGTTTTTTGCTAAGAAACAGCTTGATTTTTGAATTTCTCTCATTATGCTTTAGAATACAGATAAAATTACACATTCTGGTGACTTTGGATTGCCTTAATGATTGCATTTTCTTTCGTTAGCAGGTTGACAAGAGATGTGTGAGAGCGGCGACATATTCAGGAAGAAAATCGCTAGTGCTGTGCACATAGCATTTTCACACCGAATGTATCTACGTACAGGGGATGACTGCGTGAATAATTAGTTTTTTGGTAAGAAACAGCTTGATTTTTGAATTTCTCTCATTATGCTTTAGAATACAGATAAAATTACACATTCTGGTGACTTTGGATTGCGTTAATGATTGCATTTTCTTTCGTTAGCAGGTTGACAAGAGATGTGTGAGAGCGGCGACATATTCTAGAAGAAAATAGCTAGTGCTGTGCACATAGCATTCTTCACACCGAATGTATCTACGTACAGGGGATGACTGCGTGAATAATTAGTTTTTTGCTAAGAAACAGCTTGATTTTTGAATTTCTCTCATTATGCTTTAGAATACAGATAAAATTACACATTCTGGTGACTTTGGATTGCGTTAATGATTGCATTTTCTTTCGTTAGCAGGTTGACAAGAGATGTGTGAGAGCGGCGACATATTCTAGAAGAAAATAGCTAGTGCTGTGCACATAGCATTCTTCACACCGAATGTATCTACGTACAGGGGATGACTGCGAGTATAATTAGTTTTTTGGTAAGAAACAGGTTGATTTTTGAATTTCTTTCATTATGCTTAAGAATACAGATAAAATTACACATTCTGGTGACTTTGGATTGCGTTAATGATTGCATTTTCTTTCGTTAGCAGGTTGACAAGAGATGTGTGAGAGCGGCGACATATTCTAGAAGAAAATAGGTAGTGCTGTGCACATAGCATTCTTCACACCGAATGTATTTTCGTACAGGGTATTACTGCGTGAAGAATTAGTTTTTGGAGAAGTAACAACTCGATATTCAATTTTTGTCATTATTCTTTAGAATAAAGATAAAATTACACATTCAGGTGACTTTGGATTGCGCTAATGATTCCACTTTCTTTCGTTAGCAGGTTGACAAGATATGTGTGGGAGCTTCGACATATTCTAGAAGAAACACGCTAGTGCTGTGCACATAGCATTCTTCACACCGAATGTATCTACGTACAGGGGATGACTGCGAGTATAATTAGTTTTTTGGTAAGAAACAGGTTGATTTTTGAATTTCTTTCATTATGCTTAAGAATACAGTTAAAATTACACATTCTGGTGACTTTGGCTTGCGTTAATGATTGCATTTTCTTTCGTTAGCAGGTTGACAAGAGATGTGTGAGAGCGGCGACATATTCTAGAAGGAAATCGCTAGTGCTGTGCACATAGCAGTCCTCACACCGAATGTATCTACGTACAGGGGATGACTGCGTGAATAATTAGTTTTTTGCTAAGAAACAGCTTGATTTTTGAATTTCCTTCATTATGCTTTAGAATACATATAAAATTACACATTCTGGTGACTTTGGATTGCGTTAATGATTGCATTTTCTTTCGTTAGCAGGTTGACAAGAGATGTGTGAGAGCGGCGACATATTCTAGAAGAAAATCGCTAGTGCTGTGCACATAGCATTCTTCACACCGAATGTATCTACGTACAGGGGATGACTGCGTGAATAATTAGTTTTTTGCTAAGAAACAGCTTGATTTTTTAATTTCTCTCATTATGCTTTAGAATACAGATAAAATTACACATTCTGGTGACTTTGGATTGCGTTAATGATTGCTTTTACTTTCGTTAGCAGGTTGACAAGAGATGTGTGAGAGCGGCGACATATTCTAGAAGAAAATAGCTAGTGCTGTGCACATAGCATTCTTCACACCGAATGTATCTACGTACAGGGGATGACTGCATGAATAATTAGTTTTTTGGTAAGAAACAGCTTGATTTTTGAATTTCTCTCATTATGCTTTAGAATACAGATAAAATTACACATTCTGGTGACTTTGGATTGCGTTAATGATTGCATTTTCTTTCGTTAGCAGGTTGACAAGAGATGTGTGAGAGCGGCGACATATTCTAGAAGAAAATAGCTAGTGCTGTGCACATAGCATTCTTCACACCGAATGTATCTACGTACAGGGGATGACTGCGTGAATAATTAGTTTTTTGGTAAGAAACAGCTTGATTTTTGAATTTCTCTCATTATTCTTTAGAATACAGATAAAATTACACATTCTGGTGACTTTGGATTGCGTTAATGATTGCATTTTCTTTCGTTAGCAGGTTGACAAGAGATGTGTGAGAGCGGCGACATATTCTAGAAGAAAATCGCTAGTGCTGTGCACATAGCATTCTTCACACCGAATGTATCTACGTACAGGGGATGACTGCGTGAATAATTAGTTTTTTGGTAAGAAACAGCTTGATTTTTGAATTTCTCTCATTATGCTTTAGAATACAGAAAAAATTACACATTCTGGTGACTTTGGATTGCGTTAATGATTGCATTTTCTTTCGTTAGCAGGTTGACAAGTGATGTGTGAGAGCGGCGACATATTCTAGAAGAAAATAGCTAGTGCTGTGCACATAGCATTCTTCACACCGAATGTATCAACGTACAGGGGATGACTGCGTGAATAATTAGTTTTTTGGTAAGAAACAGCTTGATTTTTGGATTTCTTTCATTATGCTTTAGGATACATATAAAATTACACATTCTGGTGACTTTGGATTGCGTTAATGATTGCATTTTCTTTCGTTAGCAGGTTGACAAGAGATGTGTGAGAGCGGCGACATATTCTAGAAGAAAATCGCTAGTGCTGTGCACATAGCATTCTTCACACCGAATGTATCTACGTACAGGGGATGACTGCGTGAATAATTAGTTTTTTGGTAAGAAACAGCTTGATTTTTGAATTTCTTTCATTATGTCTTAGGATACATATAAAATTACACATTCTGGTGACTTTGTATTGCGTTAATGATTGCATTTTCTTTCGTTAGCAGGTTGACAAGAGATGTGTGAGAGCGGCGACATATTCTAGAAGAAAATCGCTAGTGCTGTGCACATAGCATTCTTCACACCGAACGTATCTACGTACAGGGGATGACTGCGTGAATAATTAGTTTTTTGGTAAGAAACAGCTTGATTTTTGAATTTCTCTCATTATGCTTTTGAATACAGATAAAATTACACATTCTGGTGACTTTGGATTGCGTTAGTGATTGCATTTTCTTTCGTTAGCAGGTTGACAAGAGATGTGTGAGAGCGGCGACATATTCTAGAAGAAAATAGGTAGTGTTGTGTACATAGCATTCTTCACACCGAATGTATTTTCGTACAGGGTATTACTGCGTGAAGAATTAGTTTTGGGGAAGTAACAACTCGATATTCAATTTTTGTCATTATTCTTTAGAATAAAGATAAAATTACACATTCAGGTGACTTTGGATTGCGCTAATGATTCCACTTTCTTCCGTTAGCAGGTTGACAAGATATGTGTGGGAGCTTCGACATATTCTAGAAGAAACACGCTAGTGCTGTGCACATAGCATTCTTCACACCGAATGTATCTACGTACAGGGGATGACTGCGAGTATAATTAGTTTTTTGGTAAGAAACAGGTTGATTTTTGAATTTCTTTCAATATGCTTAAGAATACAGATAAATTACACATTCTGGTGACTTTGGCTTGCGTTAATGATTGCATTTTCTTTCGTTAGCAGGTTGACAAGAGATGTGTGAGAGCGGCGACATATTCTAGAAGGAAATCGCTAGTGCTGTGCACATAGCAGTCCTCACACCGAATGTATCCACGTACAGGGGATGACTGCGTGAATAATTAGTTTTTTGCTAAGAAACAGCTTGATTTTTGAATTTCTTTCATTATGCTTTAGAATACAGTAAAATTACACATTCTGGTGACTTTGGATTGCGTTAATGATTGCATTTTCTTTCGTTAGCAGGTTGACAAGAGATGTGTGAGAGCGGCGACATATTCTAGTAGAAAATAGCTAGTGCTGTGCACATAGCATTCTTCACACCGAATGTATCAACATACAGGGGATGACTGCGTGAATAATTAGTTTTTTGGTAAGAAACAGCTTGATTTTTGAATTTCTCTCATTATTCTTTAGAATACAGATAAAATTACACATTCTGGTGACTTTGGATTGCGTTAATGATTGCATTTTCTTTCGTTAGCAGGTTGACAAGAGATGTGTGAGAGCGGCGACATATTCTAGAAGAAAATAGCTAGTGCTGTGCACGTAGCATTCTTCACACCGAATGTATCTACGTACAGGGGATGGCTGCGTGAATAATTAGTTTTTTGGTAAGAAACAGCTTGATTTTTGAATTTCTCTCATTATGCTTTAGAATACAGATAAAATTACACATTCTGGTGACTTTGGATTGCGTTAATGGTTGCATTTTCTTTCGTTAGCAGGTTGACAAGAGATGTGTGAGAGCGGCGACATATTCTAGAAGACAATCGCTAGTGCTGTGCACATAGCATTCTTCACACCTAATGTATCTACGTACAGGGGATGACTGCGTGAATAATTAGTTTTTGCTAAGAAACAGCTTGATTTTTGAATTTCTCTCATTATGCTTTAGAATACAGATAAAATTACACATTCTGGTGACTTTGGATTGCGTTAATGATTGCATTTTCTTTCGTTAGCAGGTTGACAAGAGATGTGTGAGAGCGGCGACATATTCTAGAAGAAAATAGCTAGTGCTGTGCACATAGCATTCTTCACACCGAATGTATCTACGTACAGGGGATGACTGCGTGAATAATTAGTTTTTTGGTAAGAAACAGCTTGATTTTTGAATTTCTTTCATTATGCTTTAGGATACATATAAAATTACACATTCTGGTGACTTTGGATTGCGTTAATGATTGCATTTTCTTTCGTTAGCAGGTTGACAAGAGATGTGTGAGAGCGGCGACATATTCTAGAAGAAATCGCTAGTGCTGTGCACATAGCATTCTTCACACCGAACGTATCTACGTACAGGGGATGACTGCGTGAATAATTAGTTTTTGGTAAGAAACAGCTTGATTTTTGAATTCTTTCATTATGCCTTAGGATACATATAAAATTACACATTCTGGTGACTTTGTATTGCGTTAATGATTGCATTTTCTTTCGTTAACAGGTTGACAAGAGATGTGTGAGAGCGGCGACATATTCTAGAAGAAAATCGCTAGTGCTGTGCACATAGCATTCTTCACACCGAACGTATCTACGTACAGGGGATGACTGCGTGAATAATTAGTTTTTTGGTAAGAAACAACTTGATTTTTGAATTTCTCTCATTATGCTTTTGAATACAGATAAAATTACACATTCTGGTGACTTTGGATTGCGTTAATGATTGCATTTTCTTTCGTTAGCTGGTTGACAAGAGATGTGTGAGAGCGGCGACATATTCTAGAAGAAAATAGGTAGTGCTGTGCACATAGCATTCTTCACACCGAATGTATTTTCGTACAGGGTATTACTGCGTGAAGAATTAGTTTTTGGGGAAGTAACAACTCGATATTCAATTTTTGTCATTATTCTTTAGAATAAAGATAAAATTACACATTCAGGTGACTTTGGATTGCGCTAATGATTCCACTTTCTTTCGTTAGCAGGTTGACAAGATATGTGTGGGAGCTTCGACATATTCTAGAAGAAACACGCTAGTGCTGTGCACATAGCATTCTTCACACCGAATGTATCTACGTACAGGGGATGACTGCGAGTATAATTAGTTTTTTGGTAAGAAACAGGTTGATTTTTGAATTTCTTCATTATGCTTAAGAATACAGATAAAATTACACATTCTGGTGACTTTGGTTTGCGTTAATGATTGCATTTTCTTTCGTTAGCAGGTTGACAAGAGATGTGTGAGAGCGGCGACATATTCTAGAAGGAAATCGCTAGTGCTGTGCACATAGCAGTCCTCACACCGAATGTATCTACGTACAGGGGATGACTGCGTGAATAATTAGTTTTTTGGTAAGAAACAGCTTGATTTTTGAATTTCTTTCATTATGCCTTAGGATACATATAAAATTACACATTCTGGTGACTTTGTATTGCGTTAATGATTGCATTTTCTTTCGTTAACAGGTTGACAAGAGATGTGTGAGAGCGGCGACATATTCTAGAAGAAAATCGCTAGTGCTGTGCACATAGCATTCTTCACACCGAACGTATCTACGTACAGGGGATGACTGCGTGAATAATTAGTTTTTTGGTAAGAAACAGCTTGATTTTGAATTTCTTTCATTATGCCTTAGGATACATATAAAATTACACATTCTGGTGACTTTGTATTGCGTTAATAATTGCATTTTCTTCGTTAACAGGTTGACAAGAGATGTGTGAGAGCGGCGACATATTCTAGAAGAAAATCGCTAGTGCTGTGCACATAGCATTCTTCACACCGAATGTATCTACGTACAGGGGATGACTGCGTGAATAATTAGTTTTTTGGTAAGAAACAGCTTGATTTTTGAATTTCTTTCATTATGCCTTAGGATACATATAAAATTACACATTCTGGTGACTTTGTATTGCGTTAATGATTGCATTTTCTTTCGTTAACAGGTTGACAAGAGATGTGTGAGAGCGGCGACATATTCTAGAAGAAAATCGCTAGTGCTGTGCACATAGCATTCTTCACACCGAACGTATCTACGTACAGGGGATGACTGCGTGAATAATTAGTTTTTGGTAAGAAACAACTTGATTTTTGAATTTCTCTCATTATGCTTTTGAATACAGATAAAATTACACATTCTGGTGACTTTGGATTGCGTTAATGATTGCATTTTCTTTCGTTAGCAGGTTGACAAGAGATGTGTGAGAGCGGCGACATATTCTAGAAGAAAATAGGTAGTGCTGTGCACATAGCATTCTTCACACCGAATGTATTTTCGTACAGGGTATTACTGCGTGAAGAATTAGTTTTTGGGGAAGTAACAACTCGATATTCAATTTTTGTCATTATTCTTTAGAATAAAGATAAAATTACACATTCAGGTGACTTTGGATTGCGCTAATGATTCCACTTTCTTTCGTTAGCAGGTTGACAAGATATGTGTGGGAGCTTCGACATATTCTAGAAGAAACACGCTAGTGCTGTGCACATAGCATTCTTCACACCGAATGTATCTACGTACAGGGATGACTGCGAGTATAATTAGTTTTTTGGTAAGAAACAGGTTGATTTTTGAATTTCTTTCATTATGCTTAAGAATACAGATAAAATTACACATTCTGGTGACTTTGGTTTGCGTTAATGATTGCATTTTCTTTCGTTAGCAGGTTGACAAGAGATGTGTGAGAGCGGCGACATATTCTAGAAGGAAATCGCTAGTGCTGTGCACATAGCAGTCCTCACACCGAATGTATCTACGTACAGGGGATGACTGCGTGAATAATTAGTTTTTTTCTAAGAAACAGCTTGATTTTTGAATTTCTTTCATTATGCTTTAGGATACATATAAAATTACACATTCTGGTGACTTTGGATTGCGTTAATGATTGCATTTTCTTTCGTTAGCAGGTTGACAAGAGATGTGTGAGAGCGGCGACATATTCTAGAAGAAAATCGCTAGTGCTGTGCACATAGCATTCTTCACACCGAATGTATCTACGTACAGGGGATGACTGCGTGAATAATTAGTTTTTTGGTAAGAAACAGCTTGATTTTTGAATTTCTCTCATTATGCTTTAGAATACAGATAAAATTACACATTCTGGTGACTTTGGATTGCCTTAATGATTGCATTTTCTTTAGTTAGCAGGTTGACAAGAGATGTGTGAGAGCGGTGACATATTCTAGAAGAAAATCGCTAGTGCTGTGCACATAGCATTCTTCACACCGAATGTGTCTACGTACAGGGGATGACTGCGTGAATAATTAGTTTTTTCTTAAGAAACAGCTTGATTTTTGAATTTCTCTCATTATGCTTTAGAATACAGATAAAATTACACATTCTGGTGACTTTGGATTGCGTTAATGATTGCATTTTCTTTCGTTAGCAGTTTGTCAAGAGATGTGTGAGAGCGGCGACATATTCTAGAAGAAAATAGCTAGTGCTGTGCACATAGCAGTCCTCACACCGAATGTATCTACGTACAGGGGATGACTGCGTGAATAATTAGTTTTTTGGTAAGAAACAGCTTGATTTTTGAATTTCTCTCATTATGCTTTAGAATACAGATAAAATTACACATTCTGGTGACTTTGGTTTGCCTTAATGATTGCATTTTCTTTAGTTAGCAGGTTGACAAGAGATGTGTGAGAGCGGCGACATATTCTAGAAGGAAATCGCTAGTGCTGTGCACATAGCAGTCCTCACACCGAATGTATCTACGTACAGGGGATGACTGCGTGAATAATTAGTTTTTTTCTAAGAAACAGCTTGATTTTTGAATTTCTTTCATTATGCTTTAGGATACATATAAAATTACACATTCTGGTGACTTTGGATTGCGTTAATGATTGCATTTTCTTTCGTTAGCAGGTTGACAAGAGATGTGTGAGAGCGGCGACATATTCTAGAAGAAAATCGCTAGTGCTGTGCACATAGCATTCTTCACACCGAATGTATCTACGTACAGGGGATGACTGCGTGAATAATTAGTTTTTTGCTAAGAAACAGCTTGATTTTTGAATTTCTCTCATTATGCTTTAGAATACAGATAAAATTACACATTCTGGACTTTGGATTGCGTTAATGATTGCATTTTCTTTCGTTAGCAGGTTGACAAGAGATGTGTGAGAGCGGCGACATATTCTAGAAGAAAATAGCTAGTGCTGTGCACATAGCATTCTTCACACCGAATGTGTCTACGTACAGGGGATGACTGCGTGAATAATTAGTTTTTTCTTAAGAAACAGCTTGATTTTTGAATTTCTCTCATTATGCTTTAGAATACAGATAAAATACACATTCTGGTGACTTTGGATTGCGTTAATGATTGCATTTCCTTTCGTTAGCAGTTTGTCAAGAGATGTGTGAGAGCGGCGACATATTCTAGAAGAAAATAGCTAGTGCTGGGCACATAGCAGTCCTCACACCGAATGTATCTACGTACAGGGGATGACTGCGTGAATAATTAGTTTTTTGGTAAGAAACAGCTTGATTTTTGAATTTCTCTCATTATGCTTTAGAATACAGATAAAATTACACATTCTGGTGACTTTGGATTGCCTTAATGATTGCATTTTCTTTCGTTAGCAGGTTGACAAGAGATGTGTGAGAGCGGCGACATATTCAGGAAGAAAATCGCTAGTGCTGTGCACATAGCATTTTCACACCGAATGTATCTACGTACAGGGGATGACTGCGTGAATAATTAGTTTTTTGGTAAGAAACAGCTTGATTTTTGAATTTCTCTCATTATGCTTTAGAATACAGATAAAATTACACATTCTGGTGACTTTGGATTGCGTTAATGATTGCAATTTCTTTCGTTAGCAGGTTGACAAGAGATGTGTGAGAGCGGCGACATATTCTAGAAGAAAATAGCTAGTGCTGTGCACATAGCATTCTTCACACCGAATGTATCTACGTACAGGGGATGACTGCGTGAATAATTAGTTTTTTGCTAAGAAACAGCTTGATTTTGAATTTCTCTCATTATGCTTTAGAATACAGATAAAATTACACATTCTGGTGACTTTGGATTGCGTTAATGATTGCATTTTCTTTCGTTAGCAGGTTGACAAGAGATGTGTGAGAGCGGCGACATATTCTAGAAGAAAATAGCTAGTGCTGTGCACATAGCATTCTTCACACCGAATGTATCTACGTACAGGGATGACTGCGAGTATAATTAGTTTTTTGGTAAGAAACAGGTTGATTTTTGAATTTCTTTCATTATGCTTAAGAATACAGATAAAATTACACATTCTGGTGACTTTGGATTGCGTTAATGATTGCATTTTCTTTCGTTAGCAGGTTGACAAGAGATGTGTGAGAGCGGCCACATATTCTAGAAGAAAATAGCTAGTGCTGTGCACATAGCATTCTTCACACCGAATGTATTTTCCTACAGGGTATTACTGCGTGAAGAATTAGTTTTTGGGGAAGTAACAACTCGATATTCAATTTTTGTCATTATTCTTTAGAATAAAGATAAAATTACACATTCAGGTGACTTTGGATTGCGCTAATGATTCCACTTTCTTTCGTTAGCAGGTTGACAAGATATGTGTGGGAGCTTCGACATATTCTAGAAGAAACACGCTAGTGCTGTGCACATAGCATTCTTCACACCGAATGTATCTACGTACAGGGGATGACTGCGAGTATAATTAGTTTTTTGGTAAGAAACAGGTTGATTTTTGAATTTCTTTCATTATGCTTAAGAATACAGATAAAATTACACATTCTGGTGACTTTGGCTTGCGTTAATGATTGCATTTTCTTTCGTTAGCAGGTTGACAAGAGATGTGTGAGAGCGGCGACATATTCTAGAAGAAATCGCTAGTGCTGTGCACATAGCAGTCCTCACACCGAATGTATCTACGTACAGGGGATGACTGCGTGAATAATTAGTTTTTTGCTAAGAAACAGCTTGATTTTTGAATTTCCTTCATTATGCTTTAGAATACATATAAAATTACACATTCTGGTGACTTTGGATTGCGTTAATGATTGCATTTTCTTTCGTTAGCAGGTTGACAAGAGATGTGTGAGAGCGGCGACATATTCTAGAAGAAAATCGCTAGTGCTGTGCACATAGCATTCTTCACACCGAATGTATCTACGTACAGGGGATGACTGCGTGAATAATTAGTTTTTTGGTAAGAAACAGCTTGATTTTTGAATTTCTCTCATTATGCTTTAGAATACAGATAAAATTACACATTCTGGTGACTTTGGATTGCGTTAATGATTGCTTTTACTTTCGTTAGCAGGTTGACAAGAGATGTGTGAGAGCGGCGACATATTCTAGAAGAAAATAGCTAGTGCTGTGCACATAGCATTCTTCACACCGAATGTATCTACGTACAGGGGATGACTGCATGAATAATTAGTTTTTTGGTAAGAAACAGCTTGATTTTTGAATTTCTCTCAATATGCTTTAGAATACAGATAAAATTACACATTCTGGTGACTTTGGATTGCGTTAATGATTGCATTTTCTTTGGTTAGCAGGTTGACAAGAGATGTGTGAGAGCGGCGACATATTCTAGAAGAAAATAGCTAGTGCTGTGCACATAGCATTCTTCACACCGAATGTATCTACGTACAGGGGATGACTGCGTGAATAATTAGTTTTTTGGTAAGAAACAGCTTGATTTTTGAATTTCTCTCATTATTCTTTAGAATACAGATAAAATTACACATTCTGGTGACTTTGGATTGCGTTAATGATTGCATTTTCTTTCGTTAGCAGGTTGACAAGAGATGTGTGAGAGCGGCGACATATTCTAGAAGAAAATCGCTAGTGCTGTGCACATAGCATTCTTCACACCGAATGTATCTACGTACAGGGGATGACTGCGTGAATAATTAGTTTTTTGGTAAGAAACAGCTTGATTTTTGAATTTCTCTCATTATGCTTTAGAATACAGATAAAATTACACATTCTGGTGACTTTGGATTGCGTTAATGATTGCATTTTCTTTCGTTAGCAGGTTGACAAGTGATGTGTGAGAGCGGCGACATATTCTAGAAGAAAATAGCTAGTGCTGTGCACATAGCATTCTTCACACCGAATGTATCTACGTACAGGGATGACTGCGTGAATAATTAGTTTTTTGGTAAGAAACAGCTTGATTTTTGAATTTCTTTCATTATGCTTTAGGATACATATAAAATTACACATTCTGGTGACTTTAGATTGCGTTAATGATTGCATTTTCTTTCGTTAGCAGGTTGACAAGAGATGTGTGAGAGCGGCGACATATTCTAGAAGAAAATCGCTAGTGCTGTGCACATAGCATTCTTCACACCGAATGTATCTACGTACAGGGGATGACTGCGTGAATAATTAGTTTTTTGGTAAGAAACAGCTTGATTTTTGAATTTCTTTCATTATGTCTTAGGATACATATAAAATTACACATTCTGGTGACTTTGTATTGCGTTAATGATTGCATTTTCTTTCGTTAGCAGGTTGACAAGAGATGTGTGAGAGCGGCGACATATTCTAGAAGAAAATCGCTAGTGCTGTGCACATAGCATTCTTCACACCGAACGTATCTACGTACAGGGGATGACTGCGTGAATAATTAGTTTTTTGGTAAGAAACAGCTTGATTTTGAATTTCTCTCATTATGCTTTTGAATACAGATAAAATTACACATTCTGGTGACTTTGGATTGCGTTAATGATTGCATTTTCTTTCGTTAGCAGGTTGACAAGAGATGTGTGACAGCGGCGACATATTCTAGAAGAAAATAGGTAGTGCTGTGCACATAGCATTCTTCACACCGAATGTATTTTCGTACAGGGTATTACTGCGTGAAGAATTAGTTTTTGGGGAAGTAACAACTCGATATTCAATTTTTGTCATTATTCTTTAGAATAAAGATAAAATTACACATTCAGGTGACTTTGGATTGCGCTAATGATTCCACTTTCTTTCGTTAGCAGGTTGACAAGATATGTGTGGGAGCTTCGACATATTCTAGAAGAAACACGCTAGTGCTGTGCACATAGCATTCTTCACACCGAATGTATCTACGTACAGGGGATGACTGCGAGTATAATTAGTATTTTGGTAAGAAACAGGTTGATTTTTGAATTTCTTTCAATATGCTTAAGAATACAGATAAAATTACACATTCTGGTGACTTTGGCTTGCGTTAATGATTGCATTTTCTTTCGTTAGCAGGTTGACAAGAGATGTGTGAGAGCGGCGACATATTCTAGAAGGAAATCGCTAGTGCTGTGCACATAGCAGTCCTCACACCGAATGTATCTACGTACAGGGGATGACTGCGTGAATAATTAGTTTTTTGCTAAGAAACAGCTTGATTTTGAATTTCTTTCATTATGCTTTAGAATACAGATAAAATTACACATTCTGGTGACTTTGGATTGCGTTAATGATTGCATTTTCTTTCGTTAGCAGGTTGACAAGAGATGTGTGAGAGCGGCGACATATTCTAGAAGAAAATAGCTAGTGCTGTGCACATAGCATTCTTCACACCGAATGTATCTACATACAGGGGATGACTGCGTGAATAATTAGTTTTTGGTAAGAAACAGCTTGATTTTTGAATTTCTCTCATTATTCTTTAGAATACAGATAAAATTACACATTCTGGTGACTTTGGATTGCGTTAATGATTGCATTTTCTTTCGTTAGCAGGTTGACAAGAGATGTGTGAGAGCGGCGACATATTCTAGAGAAAATAGCTAGTGCTGTGCACGTAGCATTCTTCACACCGAATGTATCTACGTACAGGGGATGGCTGCGTGAATAATTAGTTTTTGGTAAGAAACAGCTTGATTTTTGAATTTCTCTCATTATGCTTTAGAATACAGATAAAATTACACATTCTGGTGACTTTGGATTGCGTTAATGGTTGCATTTTCTTTCGTTAGCAGGTTGACAAGAGATGTGTGAGAGCGGCGACATATTCTAGAAGACAATCGCTAGTGCTGTGCACATAGCATACTTCACACCTAATGTATCTACGTACAGGGGATGACTGCGTGAATAATTAGTTTTTTGCTAAGAAACAGCTTGATTTTTGAATTTCTCTCATTATGCTTTAGAATACAGATAAAATTACACATTCTGGTGAGTTTGGATTGCGTTAATGATTGCATTTTCTTTCGTTAGCAGGTTGACAAGAGATGTGTGAGAGCGGCGACATATTCTAGAAGAAAATAGCTAGTGCTGTGCACATAGCATTCTTCACACCGAATGTATCTACGTACAGGGGATGACTGCGTGAATAATTAGTTTTTTGGTAAGAAACAGCTTGATTTTTGAATTTCTTTCATTATGCTTTAGGATACATATAAAATTACACATTCTGGTGACTTTGATTTGCGTTAATGATTGCATTTTCTTTCGTTAGCAGGTTGACAGAGATGTGTGAGAGCGGCGACATATTCTAGAAGAAAATCGCTAGTGCTGTGCACATAGCATTCTTCACACCGAATGTATCTACGTACAGGGGATGACTGCGTGAATAATTAGTTTTTTGGTAAGAAACAGCTTGATTTTTGAATTTCTTTCATTATGCTTTAGGATACATATAAAATTACACATTCTGGTGACTTTGTATTGCGTTAATGATTGCATTTTCTTTCGTTAACAGGTTGACAAGAGATGTGTGAGAGCGGCGACATATTCTAGAAGAAAATCGCTAGTGCTGTGCACATAGCATTCTTCACACCGAACGTATCTACGTACAGGGGATGACTGCGTGAATAATTATTTTTTGGTAAGAAACAACTTGATTTTTGAATTTCTCTCATTATGCTTTTGAATACAGATAAAATTACACATTCTGGTGACTTTGGATTGCGTTAATGATTGCATTTTCTTTCGTTAGCAGGTTGACAAGAGATGTGTGAGAGCGGCGACATATTCTAGAAGAAAATAGGTAGTGCTGTGCACATAGCATTCTTCACACCGAATGTATTTTCGTACAGGGTATTACTGCGTGAAGAATTAGTTTTTGGAGAAGTAACAACTCGATATTCAATTTTTGTCATTATTCTTTAGAATAAAGATAAAATTACACATTCAGGTGACTTTGGATTGCGCTAATGATTCCACTTTCTTTCGTTAGCAGGTTGACAAGATATGTGTGGGAGCTTCGACATATTCTAGAAGAAACACGGTAGTGCTGTGCACATAGCATTCTTCACACCGAATGTATCTACGTACAGGGGATGACTGCGAGTATAATTAGTTTTTTGGTAAGAAACAGGTTGATTTTGAATTTCTTTCATTATGCTTAAGAATACAGATAAAATTACACATTCTGGTGACTTTGGTTTGCGTTAATGATTGCATTTTCTTTCGTTAGCAGGTTGACAAGAGATGTGTGAGAGCGGCGACATATTCTAGAAGGAAATCGCTAGTGCTGTGCACATAGCAGTCCTCACACCGAATGTATCTACGTACAGGGGATGACTGCGTGAATAAGTAGTTTTTTTCTAAGAAACAGCTTGATTTTTGAATTTCTTTCATTATGCTTTAGGATACATATAAAATTACACATTCTGGTGACTTTGGATTGCGTTAATGATTGCATTTTCTTT